>NC_136072.1:1182844197-1182857232 GCF_964261635.1 Lissotriton helveticus | reverse complement strand
CTTCCAGGGTTTCCAGGTTCTAGCATCGGCTTCTCACTACTGGCCGTTGGAGTTGGTGGACGGGATACAGGAGATTCCGGACTCGGAAAGAGCAGGCCAAGGCAAACGCAGTGTTTGGAAGTATGTGTGGCTGGGAGTAGTGGGGGGGCTTTGGAGTGGAGCCCCCAGTACAAGTGAAACCTGGGCAAGGAAAAAGGGGACCTGACAACCCTGGCACAGAATATCCAGACAGGGAATCAAGGGGCCTGACAGTTCTGGCACAGAACATTTATGTAGTGAATCAAGGGGTCTGACAGCCCTGGCAGAGAACATCCATGCAGGGAATCAAGGGCCTGATTGCCCTGGCACAGAACATTCATGCAGAGAATCAAGGGCCTGACAGCCCTGGCACAGAACATCCATGCAGGGAATCAAGGGGGCTGACAGCCTTGGCACAGAACATCAATGCAGGGAATCAGGGGCCTGACACCGAACATCTAGGTGGGGAATCAAGGAGCCTGATAGCCCTGGCAGAGACCACTTTCACCGGGGAAACAAGGGGGCTGGCAGCCATGAAACCCAAGCGGTCTCTCAGCCCACTCACTGCACACCTAGTCAGTTTAAGGAATGCAAGACTGATTGCCAGAGCCTCCAGCACAGGCACTGCAAACCAAGGCAGGGAAGCTAGGGATCTGACAACTCTTGCCCTACACACCTAGGAAGGAAAGCAAGGGGGCTGCTTGTCCTGTCCACACTCTCTTTGTCTGGGCTGCTCAGTAGCACTGAAGCATCCTTCTTTGGCACTGGTGCATCTCCCTATCTTTGCCTTCCTCTTCTGGTACTCGTGCTTCTCTATCTCGGATATGTCTCTCTATAGCTGAAGCCACCATCTAGCGCTGACATCTCTCTTTATCTCTGAAACTCCTGCTGAGCTCTGCCAAAACTTATCTAGTACTGGCTCTCCACAGGATAGCAGACACTGCTCTCTACCACTGGGGTGGCGTACACACCCCTCTCTGACACTGCTGCTCCATAGGACAGTGGACATTGCTCTCTTGCAATGGTGTCCCATAGGATAGTGGACACTGCTCTCTAGCACTGGAGCCCCACAGAATAATGGACAGTGCTCTCTAGCACTGGTGTACTATAGGCAGCAGACACTGCTCTTTAACACTGGAGCTCCGCAGGACAGCAGATACTACTCTCTAGCACTGGTGTGGGGGGACACGCTACTGTTTCCATAGGATAGCAAAACACTGCTCTCTGGCACATTTCCTTTCCCAAAACAAAACACATAAAAAGCTCAAGTGCCCTGCAGCAAGCCAACAATTCCTTCTCACTCACAAAAAAAAAATCATTGTCCCATAGGGCTCTGGAAGCAAAATCCCACTACTTTTCTCCACCTCGTGGGCTACTTGAGACAAAGTTGCCCCTAAGGTCACTGTTGCTAGCATCGACTGTAATTATACACTTGTAGGATAATATGGTGCCAAAATTCGACACCATGTTCTGAAATCACGTGACTTGAATATTCTATGCTTAGTTTGGCAAACTCACACTTCTTCAAGTTGGCATCAATACCTGCCTATTTCAATCTTTCTAACACTGCCTGCATTGTTTTATCATGCTCCTGAATGCTTCTGGCCGCTATAAGGATATCATCTTGGAATGCAACCACCCCTCTGATCCCTTTTTAAAACTGGTTTCATGATTTGTTGGAACACTGAAGCACGGACGCCAAACCTAAGGGCATCATTTGAACTAAAACATACCTAAAGGAGAAATAAAAGCAGTAAGATGCCTGAAGGATTGTTCTAATTACACCTATTGGTATGCGGATGCCAAACTGATCTTGCTGAAAATATTTGCTCCTGCAAATCTTGCCAGAATATCATCAATGCTTGGCAAAGGATGACAATCCACCCAATATTTTCTGATCAAACTTCGTAGATCAATGCAGACCCTGCAATACCCTGTTTTCTTACTGGCAATGAATAAAGGAGATAACCATAGCAAAGATTCTATAGGTTTGATCACTCCTTCAATGGTGTGGTGTGGCTCACTGGTTAGAGGCGGCAGACCCGGGAGCAGAGGACGGCCCAGGACCAGGGTTCAATTCCCGACACGGCAGGGTCTTGGACCAGGGTCAACGGACTCGATAATTCTCACCTCGGTGCCTACTCTAACTAGGGATCACACTCAGCAACTCTGGGCATCAGCTTGCCTCATCTCCACAACGGCCCCCCACATACGCCGGGGATGCCTGGTTTCACCTTGGAGATACCCAGTAGGGACCATCTCACAGGGAAAACCAGGACGGGTTCCCCAGCGGTCTACAGCGCAGAGATACTCCTTCGGGAGTCGATTCTAGCACTTTAGAAACCCACAATCAATCAATCAATCAATGCACATTTTCTTGAGAATGTTTGCCAAATCCTCTCTAGTGCTAAATGGCACATTTATCAGTTAGTATTTAATTGGTACCGCATACTCCTGAACCTTTATTTTGTGCTGAAAACCCTTAATTCTTCCCAAATTCCCATCAAAAACATTTGAAAATGTAGTGAACTGTTCATTGTTAAGGACTGCATAATTTTCCCTTATTAGCAAAACTTGGACTTACTTTCCTGGCCTCAAAGTGATACCAACCCAAAATATTGAGTTCTTTCCTCACAACATAGACCTTGCCAGAAAAGATCATGCCCTTGAATTATAATGTACTCTCAAAATACCCAATTAAATCTATATTCTTTCCATTATATGATAAGGCACATCTGTCAGGTGCCATCATTTCTTAGTCTTCCCATTTACCATTGAATCACGCCTCTGTGATAATAGTCATCTTTGCACCAGAATCTACTAGCAATTCTAAGACGTTACCATCCATGCATACCTTTGTGTAAGGGTCAATGTATTCAGACTCATCTTCTTCCCTTATCATCAAAACTAAATCTTTGGTCTTTTCCAGTGCATCCAATATTTCATCCTTAATATAACACTCAAACAAAGCATTCACTCTGTTTCTCTCGATTCGACACATTTTGGCAAAATGGCCAATCCTCTCACAATTTTTGCAAGAGGCAACCTTGGTGGAACGAGGACACCCCATGGGGGGATGTTGAGGAAACCTGAATCTAAAACATTTTTTTTTGCCTGAAAAAATTGAGTTTTATCTTCTTGATACAATTGTACTTCTTTTGAGATGCTGCTTTAGCATTGCTCCGATCATTTGCACTATTGTCAAAAACTGCATGCACCCCAACAGTCTCTGTGTTAGCCAATTCTCTGGACGCCTTGTGAGAAACCTCAATGCTTTTACGATATCAATAGTTTCAATCAAGAATGAGTTATTTAACGTAAGCAACTTCTCCTGTACTTTTTTGTCCCAACATCGCATTACTATTTGGTCTCTGATTTACTGGCTGATGAAATCCTTAAATTCAGTCTGCAGCTAAAATGCGTAAAGCTGCTACATATTGGTCTATTGACTCCTCTTAGTGCTGCCCTAGAGTAAAGAATTTTTGTCTGTTAATGATCAAACTTGGTTGTACATCAAATTGTTTCTCCAATTTTTGTAATTGCCTCCTGATATTCGTCCAGTTCATCCTCTTCATATGATCCACTTTCCATACTAAACTGTAGCCTTCTCTCTTAATGTTAGTGTCTTGATGTTAGTGTGCGTATCACTGACATGCAGCATGCCTTCAATAACTTGCCCCTACTTTGTATATTTATATCCCAAGGCAAGATGTCGTCTAATATTGCCTTAAACATGTTACGTGGAAATGCAAAGAGATAAACAAAACGAACGCCAAACTAAAAGTTCTAAACGCGAGAACAGGAGATGGGCGCATGGACCTTCGCGTTCTGAAGAATGAGGTGCAGGTTCTGAGGACCATCGCGCACCGAGCTGCAACTGAATTTGAGTTTTTGCCCAAAGCTTTTGTTTAATTTTAAGATGCACTCAAACCTGAGATGTTTCTACGCCCACAGAATGGACTCATCTCTCGATGACACAGTTTGATTGAGTTGGGAGTGTTGGGAGTCATGCGCTTGATGTGACACAAAAAATTGATTGAATCTGGATACACGCGGGCAGTCTTCCAGTATATGCGCATGGGTTCGTCAGAAAGACAGCGCGTCGCCAGATTGTTGAAGTGGAGAATCCTCACATAACACATGAAGTTTCCAGCTCTGTGTTTGTTCAGCCTCAGCCTAGCAGCACAAGGAGACAACTATCATCTTGGCTTGACACACAAACATTCTACAAAGGAGCACAGAACTCTCCATGATCTTGCATCATACAGCGACTGCACGAGGCAGGAGTCATTCAGAGCATTGCATGAAATACACATCACCACACCATCCTTATCTGTGGTAGTAGAGTGCCATTGGCCCTAATGGAAGCCAGAAAGCTGGGCCCCAGACCCTGCACTGCCAGTAAACACACCATCTGTACCTCTTGCAGCGCTCCCTTTCTTATGCGCCTCTCCCTACTTCTGGCACCTCTACTTACCTCTGACGCTTCCTCCATACCTCTGGGACCCATCTCTGTCACTAGCACTGCCATATCTCTTATACTAATCCCTACCTCTGTTACCCCTCCATGTCTGTGTCGTCCCGCCCTTCCTCGCTCTGGCGCCCCTCCTTACCTCTGTTACACCTCCCTATCTGTGTCACCCCGCCCCGCCCTTCCTCGCTCTGGCACCCCTCCTTACCTCTGTTACACCTCCCTATCTGTGTCGCCCCTCCATAACCGCACACCTTCCTCCTATCTTCAGCACACCTTCCTCGCTCTGGCATCAATCTCTACCCCTGGGACCTCTCTCCACCTCGAGCACTGCTCCCTCGCTCCATACCTCTGGCATAGTTCCCTATCTCTGGCACCTCTCCTTATCTCCTGTGTCATTTCCTGTTGTGTTATGTTTCTCCTTGTCTCTGCGCCGGGACGCTCCTTGGCTGGAGTAGCTGTTGCGCATAATAAATTAATATAACATAACATAACATAACATTCCTATCTCTGGCATCGCTCCCTAGCTCTGGCACCGCTCCCTACCTCTGACACCGTTCCTACCACCTCTGGCACCGGTCCCAAGCTCTGGCACTGCTCCCTACCTCTGGCACCGCTCCCTACCTCTGACACCGCTCCTACCACCTCTGGCACTGCTCCCTACCTCTGGTGCCGCTCCCTACCTCTGGGACCGCTCCCTACCTCTGGCACCGCTCCCTACCTCTGACACCGTTCCTACCACC
Organism: Lissotriton helveticus; assembly: GCF_964261635.1. Lineage (NCBI taxonomy): Eukaryota > Metazoa > Chordata > Amphibia > Caudata > Salamandridae > Lissotriton > Lissotriton helveticus. The sequence goes on along the minus strand of NC_136072.1, from coordinate 1,182,852,000 downwards.
TCTGGCACCGCTCCCTAGCTCTGGCACCGCTCCCTAGCTCTGACACCGTTCCTACCACCTCTGGCACCGCTCCCTAGCTCTGGCACCGCTCCCTACCTCTGACACCGTTCCTACCACCTCTGGCACCGCTCCCTAGCTCTGGCACCGCTCCCTGCCTCTGACACCGTTCCTACCACCTCTGGCACCGCTCCCTAGCTCTGGCACTGCTCCCTACCTCTGGCACCGCTCCCTACCTCTGGCGCCGCTCCCTACCTCTGGCACCGCTCCTACCACCTCTGGCACCGCTCCCTAGCTCTGGCACTGCTCCCTACCTCTGGCACCGCTCCCTACCTCTGGCGCCGCTCCCTACCTCTGGCACCGCTCCTACCACCTCTGGCACTGCTCCCTACCTCTGGCGCCGCTCCCTACCTCTGGGACCGCTCCCTACCTCTGGCACCGCTCCCTACCTCTGACACCGTTCCTACCACCTCTGGCACCGCTCCCTAGCTCTGGCACTGCTCCCTACCTCTGGCACCGCTCCCTACCTCTGGCACCGCTCCTACCACCTCTGGCACTGCTCCCTACCTCTGGCACCGCTCCCTGCCTCTGGCACTGCTCCCTAGCTCTGGGACCGCTCCCTACCTCTGGCACCGCTCCCTACCTCTGGCACCGCTACCTACCTCTGGCACCGCTCCCTACCTCTGGCACCGCTCCCTACCTCTGGCACCGCTCCTACCACCTCTGGCACTGCTCCCTACCTCTGGCACCGCTCCCTAGCTCTGGCACTGCTCCCTAGCTCTGGCATCGCTCCCTAGCTCTGGCACTGCTCCCTACCTCTGGCACCGCTCCCTAGCTCTGGCATCGCTCCCTAGCTCTGGCACTGCTCCCTAGCTCTGGCATCGCTCCCTACCTCTGGCACCGCTCCCTACCTCTGGCACCGCTCCCTACCTCTGGCACCGCTCCTACCTCCTCTGGCACTGCTCCCTACCTCTGGCACCGCTCCTACCTCCTCTGGCACCGCTCCCTACCTCTGGCACCGCTCCCAACCTCTGGCACCGCTCCTACCTCCTCTGGCACCGCTCCCTAGCTCTGGCACTGCTCCCTACCTCTGGCACCGCTCCCTAGCTCCGGCACTGCTCCCTACCTCTGGCACCGCTCCCTAGCTCTGGCATCGCTCCCTACCTCTGGCACCGCTCCCTACCTCTGGCACCGCTCCCTACCTCTGGCACCGCTCCTACCTCCCTTGGCACTGCTCCCTACCTCTGGCATCGCTCCCTAGCTCTGGCACCGCTCCCTAGCTCTGGCACCGCTCCCTAGCTCTGGCATCGCTCCTACCACCTCTGGCACCGCTCCCTAGCTCTGGCACCGCTCCCTAGCTCTGGCATCGCTCCCTACCTCTGGCATCGCTCCCTACCTCTGGCACCGCTCCCTAGCTCTGGCATCGCTCCCTACCTCTGGCACCGCTCCCTACCTCTGGCATCGCTCCCTACCTCTGGCACCGCTCCCTACCTCTGGCACCGCTCCCTAGCTCTGGCACCGCTCCGTAGCTCTGGCACCACTCCTACCACCTCTGGCACTGCTCCCTACCTCTGGCACCGCTCCCTAGCTCTGGCACCGCTCCCTAGCTCTGGTGCCGCACACTAGCTCTGGAACCGCTCCCTACCTCTGGCACTCATCCCTACCTCTGGCACCGCTCCCTAGCTCTGGCATCGCTCCCTAGCTCTGGCACTGCTCCCTACCTCTGGCACCGCTCCCTAGCTCTGGCATCGCTCCCTAGCTCTGGCACTGCTCCCTAGCTCTGGCATCGCTCCCTACCTCTGGCACCGCTCCCTACCTCTGGCACCGCTCCCTACCTCTGGCACCGCTCCTACCTCCTCTGGCACTGCTCCCTACCTCTGGCACCGCTCCTACCTCCTCTGGCACCGCTCCCTACCTCTGGCACCGCTCCCAACCTCTGGCACCGCTCCTACCTCCTCTGGCACCGCTCCCTAGCTCTGGCACTGCTCCCTACCTCTGGCACCGCTCCCTAGCTCCGGCACTGCTCCCTACCTCTGGCACCGCTCCCTAGCTCTGGCACTGCTCCCTACCTCTGGCACCGCTCCCTAGCTCCGGCACTGCTCCCTACCTCTGGCACCGCTCCCTAGCTCTGGCATCGCTCCCTACCTCTGGCACCGCTCCCTACCTCTGGCACCGCTCCCTACCTCTGGCACCGCTCCTACCTCCCTTGGCACTGCTCCCTACCTCTGGCATCGCTCCCTAGCTCTGGCACCGCTCCCTAGCTCTGGCACCGCTCCCTAGCTCTGGCATCGCTCCCTAGCTCTGGCACCGCTCCCTAGCTCTGGCATCGCTCCCTACCTCTGGCACCGCTCCCTACCTCTGGCACCGCTCCCTACCTCTGGCACCGCTCCTACCTCCCTTGGCACTGCTCCCTACCTCTGGCATCGCTCCCTAGCTCTGGCACCGCTCCCTAGCTCTGGCACCGCTCCCTAGCTCTGGCATCGCTCCTACCACCTCTGGCACCGCTCCCTAGCTCTGGCACCGCTCCCTAGCTCTGGCATCGCTCCCTACCTCTGGCATCGCTCCCTAGCTCTGGCATCGCTCCCTAGCTCTGGCATCGCTCCCTATCTCTGGCACCGCTCCCTAGCTCTGGCACCGCTCCCTAGCTCTGGCATCGCTCCCTACCTCTGGCATCGCTCCCTAGCTCTGGCACCGCTCCCTAGCTCTGGCATCGCTCCCTACCTCTGGCATCGCTCCCTAGCTCTGGCATCGCTCCCTATCTCTGGCACCGCTCCCTAGCTCTGGCACCGCTCCCTAGCTCTGGCATCGCTCCCTACCTCTGGCATCGCTCCCTAGCTCTGGCACCGCTCCCTAGCTCTGGCATCGCTCCCTACCTCTGGCATCGCTCCCTAGCTCTGGCATCGCTCCCTATCTCTGGCACCGCTCCCTAGCTCTGGCACCGCTCCCTAGCTCTGGCATCGCTCCCTACCTCTGGCATCGCTCCCTATCTCTGGCACCGCTCCCTAGCTCTGGCACCGCTCCCTAGCTCTGGCATCGCTCCCTACCTCTGGCATCGCTCCCTAGCTCTGGCACCGCTCCCTAGCTCTGGCATCGCTCCCTACCTCTGGCATCGCTCCCTAGCTCTGGCATCGCTCCCTATCTCTGGCACCGCTCCCTAGCTCTGGCACCGCTCCCTAGCTCTGGCACCGCTCCCTACCTCTGGCATCGCTCCCTAGCTCTGGCACCGCTCCCTAGCTCTGGCATCGCTCCCTATCTCTGGCACCGCTCCCTACCTCTGGCACTCATCCCTACCTCTGGAACCACTCCTCACCACTGGAACCACTCTTTACCACTGGCCCCATTCCCCACCTCTGGTACTCATCCCTACTTCTGGCATTGCTCTCTACCTCTAGCACCGCTCCCTAGCTCTGGCACCGCTCCCTAGCTCTGGCATCGCTCCCTATCTCTGGCACCGCTCCCTACCTCTGGCACTCATCCCTACCTCTGGAACCACTCCTCACCACTGGAACCACTCTTTACCACTGGCCCCATTCCCCACCTCTGGTACTCATCCCTACTTCTGGCATTGCTCTCTACCTCTAGCACCGCTCCCTAGCTCTGGCACCACTCCCTACCTCTGGCACTGCGCCCTACCTCTGGCACTGCTCCCAAACTCTGGTACCACTGACTACCTCTGGCACCAATCCTTACCTCTGGCACCAATCCTTACCTCTGGCACCACTCCCTACATCTGGCACTGCTCCCTACCTCTGGCACTACTCCTTACCTCTCTCCCTTCCCTCCCTACCTCTCCATTCTCTCCCTTCCCTCCCTACCTCTCCATTCTCTCCCTTCCCTCCCTACCTCTCCCTTCCTTCCCAAACTCTCCCTTCCTTCCTTACCTCTCCCTTTCTATCTTACCACTTCCTTCTCTCCCTATCTCTTCCTTCCTATCTCAGCCCCCCCACCTCTCCCTTCCTCCCTCTTCCTTCCCTCCCTACCTCTCGTTCTCTCCCCACCTCTCCCTTCCCTCTCTCCCTCTCCCTTCCTACCTCTGTCTGCCTCCCAAGCTCTGGACCTCTGTGGATCTGTTTTCCACTCCTTGGCTGCAGGAAGTTTCTGCTGCTCCCAGACCTTCGGATACTTCTGCCTTTCAAAGCCCTTCTTTCCAGCAAGTGTGAGAGCAGACGCAGCCGTCTCAGGAACACGAGGACACTTTGCCCCTGGTCCTTGAAGAGATGAGATGTATGGTGTCTTTGAAGGGCGGGGGGAGGGGGCAGCAGGCCCTCAGGAGGTTTGATGTCCACATCCTCTGCAGGCCTCTGCTCCTTGGCTTGTTCTTTGAAGACTTGGGCGATGAAGGAGACAAGACATTGGAGGGGAGACATTTAATTTTTGTGATTCTACAACAATCTTTCTGTGTTTCTCTGGCTCCTTTGTTCTCTCTTCTTTTTCACTCTCTGTTCCTGGGATGAACTATTTTCCTCGTTCGACCCTCTCTTTTCATCTCGCTCTTTGGTTTTTATTTCTCCCTCCCTCTCCCAACTTTGCCCAAAACTTTGTAAGTTCCTGGATGCAACACTTGCTTTCGCCAGGTGTTTTGATATTGTCACAGATTTACGGGTACTATTCTGCCATCTTTTCTGTCGCCTCTGGTTCTCCCAGGAGAGGGAGTGGGTACTGTGTTCACCCTTCAGTTTTGTGACGTCAGTTCCGGTTCCTTTCCTTATATATTGCCCATCGTTATGCTATTTCTCCTGGCTCACGCTCCAGGTCGAAGGGTCGACCTGTTCTGTGTGTCGTCCTTCTTTGCTTTCTAGCAGGGGGTCGCTCATCCTGTCTGTAGTTGGGGTTTTTCACAGTGAGCACTTTTTCTGCTGCTCTGCAGTTCCTGTGTAGTAACAGGGAGAGTTGTGTGTTTTCCTTGTCTGTTTGGGTTTCCCTGTGGGTTTCATGTTTTGATTCGGTAGATCCAAGTGAGGTGTTTTGCAGCTTTTTCTGTTTTTGGGGTTGGCCATCTCTCCCTTCGGCATGGCAGGATTCTTTTTCCAAGGTGGTTTGAAGGTCGTCTTCCAGAGTTTGTCGCATTTCTTATTGTAAGCATTTCTTTACTCATGTCTCGAGGTGCATCAGAAATGCTGCAGTCTGTGTTTTCTTGTATTGTGGCATCTTATCTCTGCTGGGCAGGCATTGGTGGGAGCCTTCCTCCCCCCCACTGCCTCCTTGGAGAACAAGTGCACACGCCTGTGTTGTCTTTGTTGCTGTAAGTCTTCCCAGCAGATAGTTTTCTTTAGCACAGAAGGTTTGTGTGGCTTTCTTTTGGTGGCATTTTATGACTAGGGACGCTGTCCAGTCTGTTGAATGGCACTTCCAGATGGATGTATTCCTGTGATTGATTGTCTGCCTTTCTTTATTGTAAACTGGTATTGGTTGGAGCTTCCTTTGCTCTTGTCCTGTACCATCAGCTAGTTTTAGTTTTGCCTCTTTCAGACATCTTGGGTGACAGTCAATATTTGGTTTGTTAAGGCTTTGTGCTCACTTTGCGCTGGTGGGACCACAGCTAACCGCAAGCCTCTCTTTCGGGTACCCTGGCATTCTGCCATCAATCCCTTCTTCCTTTGGTTCTCTATAATAGTTGAATGTTGTTCATAGTACCCCCTAGATGTCCCCCAGTCAACTTTAAACATATCTTTTTATTGTTGCTTCTTTTGGATTGTCAGCTTTCTTTGTGATGTTTGTTATTTTCATAAAGGCTCTTTTTATCCCGTCTGCATTTTGATTTCATTGGCTCAGTACTGTTACTGTTCTCTTTCTGTCGGTAGCGTCCTAACGCCTTGTCCTCTTTAGTTTAGGTTTTTAGGTCGAGCCTGGGCAGCACGTGCGCTGCTCTGCGAGGCATGCTGTATTCAGATGGGGGCTTAAAGCCCCGCCCACTCTCCGCCTATATTTTTCATTGGATTGTGTCATTGTCCACTGTAAACTGTGGATGTTCATAGGTCAAAAGGCTTAGTAGTCCCTCCTTAGTACGGCCTTGTCTCATTTTGTAACCTCCCATTGCCACACCCTCTGTTACGTGTGTTGTTACTTGGTAGGCTTTAATTACAGCCTCCAACCACTATTTTCTCAAACAGCGTTGCAGTCAGGACACGCTCCCTCCTAACGCTTTTTAAAATTTTTGTAGTACGGCTGCTGGCATTTGCAATGCAATGGGTCTCGCATTTTCGAGGGTTTGAGCTGTTGGCTTTGTAAATGACGCCTTTTATTTATCTGTTTTAAAAACAACACATAAATAAAAGGCATTGTCATTAACAATGCCAATAGCTCAAACTCTCATAAATGCTAGGCCTTTTTCATTGCAAATGCTTGTTCCATTTGTATTTAGTTTGGAGTTTTTGTGGTGGATTTTTGATGTTTTGGGGTCTGTATTTTGTATAGTGTATTTGTCAAGGTGTAGGGTTATTTGGTTGTGGACAGACAGGTGGGTGAGTGGGCTGGCGGTGAGAGCCTCGACAGGATCTGTGGGTACACTAGCGATTGCCTCGACTTCCACGCTGTTGCATACTTGGAAGGAGTACCTCGATTGTTCCAGTGAGTTTCCTCTGCCATCAAGAATGCAGAGCCATTGGGCCCGATTCACAAAACTAACTTAAGACAAAATCCTAAACTTACTACCATTTTAGTATTCACAGAAGGCACTTACTCATTTTGGTATTCACAGAAGGCACTTATTCATTTCGGTATTTACAGAAGTTAGGAGTCCTAACTTTAGGACTCCTAAATGCCTTCTGTGAATACCGAAAGTCTTAAAATTAGGATTTTTTTCAGTTTAGGAGTAGTAAAGTTAGGACTCCTAACTTTAGGACTCCTAAATGCCTTCTGTGAATACTGGAAGTCTTAAAATTAAGACCGAAATGAGTAAGTGCCTTCTGTGAATACCAAAATGAGTAAGTGCCTTCTGTGAATAGCAAAATGAGTAAGTGCCTTCTGAGAATACCAAAATGGTAGTAAGTTTAGGATTTTGTCTTAAGTTAGTTCTGTGAATCGGGCCCCAAGTGTTTTCATGTTTTTTGTGGCTGTTTGTTTTGCGGTCTGGGATTGTCTTTCTTTGTTGGTGTTGTTAGGGTGGTTTGTATTGTTCTACAGGATGCATAATTATCAGTTACTAAGGACATGGTTCTTTTTGTTGCCTTTGCTTGCATTAAGCTCACTCCATATTAGTATGTTCCCTTCGATTTGGGAGAAAAGATTCATTCAGCCACTTGCATGTTAAAACTGCAGACGTACTATCTGCTTGTTGACATAGCAACACATTCGTAATTTTAATCTATTTGTGGCTCTTGTCTGTTTTTGCTGGAGTTATGTGTCAGGCTACCTCACTTTTGCACCTCATTACCTAGCTTATTTACATTTGTAGTTTCTCAGGGTTACTAATTTCTACCTCCAAGTCTTAACTTGACTCGCCAATTTCTGTCACGTTGTTGTTCAAAGGTCAAGACACTTTGCACCAGATGCCTTTGTGGGTGTTTCTTTTTGGTCATTGCTACAGGCACTTGTTTGTTTTTCTGGGTCGCCAGAGTTGTTCTACATGAGTCTGTTGGTGGTGCTCCCAGGGCAACTGAAGATCTCCTTTAGTTCTTGTGTGTCTTTGTGGTTGATTCTCTCGCGACCCCCATGCTGGTTGTTTACCTCTTCCTGCCCTCTCGCGACCCCCCTGCTGGTTGTTTACCTCTTCTCGCCCTCTCGCGACCCCCATGCTGGTTGTATCCCTCGGCCTGCCCTCTCGTGACCCCCATGCTGGTTGTATCCCTCCGCCTGCCCTCTCGCGAC